>NW_024097012.1:0-29866 GCF_016545835.1 Crotalus tigris
GAAATTCCTGATTCCGGGGTCAGGGATTTTTTTCCTCCGGAGGTGAAATTTTTTTTAATGCAAATGTAAAAACGGACATGAGTATTGGATTCGGGATTAAATTTCATTTTTAAAAATCGTGCTTTATGTAGTTTTTAAAAATTAAGCCGTTTTAGTGTCAGGGGAAGGAAGTTCCTGATGCCGGGGTCAGGGATTTTTGTGCTCCAGAGGTGAAATTTTTTTTTGATCCAAATGTAAAAACGGACATCAGAATTGGACTCGGGGTTAAATTTCATGCTTAATAACGGTGCTTTATGTAGTTTTTAAAAATTGTGCCATTTTGGTGTCCGGGGAAGGAGATTCCTGATCCCGGGGTCAGGGATTTTTGTGCTCCCTATGTCAAAAATTTTTTTGACCCAAATGTAAAAACGGACATCAGAATTGGATTCGGGGTTAAGATTCATGCTTAAAAATGGTGCTTTATGTAGTTTTTAAATATGGAGTCGTTTTGG
Source organism: Crotalus tigris (assembly GCF_016545835.1). Classification (NCBI taxonomy): domain Eukaryota; kingdom Metazoa; phylum Chordata; class Lepidosauria; order Squamata; family Viperidae; genus Crotalus; species Crotalus tigris. Next base: position 492 of record NW_024097012.1, read on the forward strand.
TTTTCTGGGAAAGAAATTCTTGATGCTGGGGTCAGGGATTTTTGAGCTCTGGAGGTGAAATTTTTTGTTTGATCTAAATGTTAAAACGGACATCAGAATTGAATTCGGGGTTAAATTTCATGCTTAAAAATTGTGCTCCATGTGGTTTTTCAAAATGGAGCCATTTTGGTGTCCTGGGAAGTAAATTCTTGATGTCGGGGTCAGGGATTTTTGTGCTCTGGAGCTGAAAATTTTTTCTTGACTCAAATGTAAAAACGGACATCAGAATTGGATTCGGGGTTAAATTTCATGCTTAAAAATGGTGCTTTATGTAGTTTTTAAAAATTAAGCTGTTTTGGTGTCCGGGGAAGGAAATTCATGATGCCGGGGTCAGGAAATTTTGTGCTTCAGAGGTGAAAATTTTTTCTTGAACCATATGTAAAAACGGATATCAGAATTGGATTCCGGGTTAAATTTCATTTGTAAAAATGGTGCTTTATGTAGTTTTTAAAAATTGAGCTGTTTTGGTGTCTAGGGAAGGAAATTAGTGATGCCGGGGTCAGGGATTTTTGTGCTCCAGAGGTGAAAATTTTTTATTGACCCAAATGTAAAAACGGGCATCAGAATTGGATTCCGGGTTAAATTTCATGCTTTAAAATGGTGCTTTATGTAGTTTTTAAAAATTCAGCTGTTTTTGTGTCCGGGGAAGGAAATTCCTGATGCCGGGCTCAGGGATTTTTGTGCTCCAGAGGTGAAAATTTTTTTTTGACTCAAATGTTAAAACGGACATCAGAATTGGATTCGGGGTTAAATTTCATGCTTAAAAATTGTGCTCCATGTGGTTTTTCAAAATGGAGCCATTTTGGTGTCCTGGGAAGTAAATTCTTGATGTCGGGGTCAGGGATTTTTGTGCTCTGGAGCTGAAAATTTTTTCTTGACTCAAATGTAAAAACGGACATCAGAATTGGATTCGGGGTTAAATTTCATGCTTAAAAATGCTGCTTTATGTAGTTTTTAAAAATTAAGCTGTTTTGGTGTCCAGGGAAGGAAATTCATGATGCCGGGGTCAGGAAATTTTGTGCTCCAGAGGTGAAAATTTTTTCTTAAACCATATGTAAAAACGGATATCAGAATTGGATTCCGGGTTAAATTTCATTTCTAAAAATGGTGCTTTATGTAGTTTTTAAAAATTGAGCTGTTTTGGTGTCTTGGGAAGGAAATTAATGATGCCGGGGTCAGGGATTTTTGTGCTCCAGAGGTGAAAATTTTTTATTGACCCAAATGTAAAAACGGACATCAGAATTGGATTCCGGGTTAAATTTCATGCTTAAAAATGGTGTTTTATGTAGTTTTTTAAAATTCAGCTGTTTTGGTGTCCGGGGAAGGAAATTCCTGATGCCGGGGTCAGGGATTTTTGTGCTCCCTATGTCAAATTTTTTTTTGACCCAAATGTAAAAACCGATATCAGAATTGGATTCCGGGTTAAATTTCATTTCTAAAAATGGTGCTTTATGTAGTTTTTAAAAATTGAGCTGTTTTGGTGTCTTGGGAAGGAAATTAATGATGCCGGGGTCAGGGATTTTTGTGCTCCAGAGGTGAAAATTTTTTATTGACCCAAATGTAAAAATGGACATCAGAATTGGATTCCGGGTTAAATTTCATGCTTAAAAATGGTGCTTGATGTAGTTTTTTAAAATTCAGCTGTTTTTGTGTCCGGGGAAGGAAAGTCCTGATGCCGGGGTCAGGGATTTTTGTGCTCCAGAGGTGAAAAATTTTTTTTGACTCAAATGTTAAAACGGACATCAAAATTGGATTTCGGGTTAAAGTTCATGCTTAAAAATGGTGTTTTATGTAGTTTTTAAAAATTCAGCTGTTTTGGTGTCCGGGGAAGGAAATTCCTGATGCCGCCGGGGTCAGGGATTTTTGTGCACCAGAGGTGAAAATTTTTTATTTACCCAAATGGAAAAATGGACATCAGAATTGGATTCCGGGTTAAATTTCATTTGTAAAAATGGTGCTTTATGTAGTTTTTAAAAATTGAGCTGTTTTGGTGTCTAGGGAAGGAAATTCCTGATGCCGGGGTCAGGGATTTTTGTGCTCCCTATGTCAAAATTTTTTTTGACCCAAATGTAAAAACGGACATCAGAATTGGATTCGGGGTTAAGATTCATGTTTAAAAATCGTGCTTTATGTAGTTTTTAAAAATTAAGCCGTTTTAGTGTCAGGGGAAGGAAGTTCCTGATGCCGGGGTCAGGGATTTTTGTGCTCCAGAGGTGAAATTTTTTTTTGATCCAAATGTAAAAACGGACATCAGAATTGGATTCGGGGTTAAATTTCATGCTTAAAAATTGTGCTCCATGTGGTTTTTCAAAATGGAGCCATTTTGGTGTCCTGGGAAGTAAATTCTTGATGTCGGGGTCAGGGATTTTTGTGCTCTGGAGCTGAAAATTTTTTCTTGACTCAAATGTAAAAACAGACATCAGAATTGGATTCGGGGTTAAATTTCATGCTTAAAAATGCTGCTTTATGTAGTTTTTAAAAATTAAGCTGTTTTGGTGTCCGGGGAAGGAAATTCATGATGCCGGGGTCAGGAAATTTTGTGCTCCAGAGGTGAAAATTTTTTCTTAAACCATATGTAAAAACGGATATCAGAATTGGATTCCGGGTTAAATTTCATTTCTAAAAATGGTGCTTTATGTAGTTTTTAAAAATTGAGCTGTTTTGGTGTCTTGGGAAGGAAATTAATGATGCCGGGGTCAGGGATTTTTGTGCTCCAGAGGTGAAAATTTTTTATTGACCCAAATGTAAAAACGGACATCAGAATTGGATTCCGGGTTAAATTTCATGCTTAAAAATGGTGTTTTATGTAGTTTTTAAAAATTCAGCTGTTTTGGTGTCCGGGGAAGGAAATTCCTGATGCCGGGGTCAGGGATTTTTCTGCTCCCTATGTCAAATTTTTTTTTGACCCAAATGTAAAAACCGATATCAGAATTGGATTCCGGGTTAAATTTCATTTCTAAAAATGGTGCTTTATGTAGTTTTTAAAAATTGAGCTGTTTTGGTGTCTTGGGAAGGAAATTAATGATGCCGGGGTCAGGGATTTTTGTGCTCCAGAGGTGAAAATTTTTTATTGACCCAAATGTAAAAATGGACATCAGAATTGGATTCCGGGTTAAATTTCATGCTTAAAAATGGTGCTTGATGTAGTTTTTTAAAATTCAGCTGTTTTTGTGTCCGGGGAAGGAAATTCCTGATGCCGGGGTCAGGGATTTTTGTGCTCCAGAGGTGAAAAATTTTTTTTGACTCAAATGTTAAAACGGACATCAAAATTGGATTTCGGGTTAAAGTTCATGCTTAAAAATGGTGTTTTTTTTTATGTAGTTTTAAAAATCAGCTGTTTTGGGTCCTGGGGAAGAAATTCCTGATGCGCCGGGTCAGGGATTTTGTGCACCCGAGGTGAAAATTTTTTATTACCCAAATTGAAAAATGACATCAGAATTTGGATGCAAGGTTAAATTATTTGTAAAATGGTGCTTTATGTAGGTTTAAAAATTGAAGCCGTTTTGGTGTCGGGGAAGAAATTCCTGATGCCGGGTCAGGGATTTTTTGCTCCCTAGGTCAAAATTTTTTTTGACCCAAATGTAAAAATGGACATCAGAATTGGATTCAGGGTTAAATTTCATGATTAAAAATCGTGATTTATGTAGTTTTTAATAATTAAACCGTTTTAGTGTCCGGGGAAGGAAGTTCCTGATGCCAGGGTCAGGGATTTTTGTGCTCCAGAGGTGAAATTTTTTTTTTGATCCAAATGCAAAAACGGACATCAGAATTGGATTCGGGGTTAAATTTCATGCTTAATAACGGTGCTTTATGTAGTTTTTAAAAATTGTGCCATTTTGGTGTCCGGGGAAGGAGATTCCTGATCCCGGGGTCAGGGATTTTTGTGCTCCCTATGTCAAAAATTTTTTTGACCCAAATGTAAAAACGGACATCAGAATTGGATTCGGGGTTAAATTTCATGCTTAAAAAATGGTGGTTTTATGTAGTTTTAAAAATTCCGTGTGTGGGTCCGGGAAGGGAAATTCCTGATGCCGGGTCAGGGATTTTTGTGCTCCAAGGTGAAATTTTTTATTTACCCAAATGGAAAAAAACGGACATCAGAATTGGATTCAGAGTTAAATTTCATGCTTAAAAATGGTGGTTTATGTAATTTTTACAAAATGAGCTGTTTTGGTGTCTAGGGAAGGAAATTCTGATGCCGGGGTCAGGTATTTTTGTGCCTCCCTATGTCAAATTTTTTTGACCCATATGTAAAAAACGGACATCAGAATGGATTGGGAGTTAAGATGCATGTTAAAAATCGTGCTTTATGTAGTTTCTAAAAAATTAAGCCGTTTTAGGGTCAGGGGAAGAAGTTCGGATGCCGGGGTCAGATTTTGTGCTCAGAGGTGAAATGTTTTTGATCCAAATGTAAAAACGGTAATCAGAATGGATTCGGTGTTAAATTTCATGCTTAAAAATTGTGTTCCATGTGGTTTTTCAAAATGGAGCCATTTTGGTGTCCTGGGAAGTAAATTCTTGATGTCGGGGTCAGGGATTTTTGTGCTCCAGAGGTGAAAAATTTTTTTTGACTCAAATGTTAAAACGGACATCAAAATTGGATTTCGGGTTAAAGTTCATGCTTAAAAATGGTGTTTTATGTAGTTTTTAAAAATTCAGCTGTTTTGGTGTCCGGGGAAGGAAATTCCTGATGCCGCCGGGGTCAGGGATTTTTGTGCACCAGAGGTGAAAATTTTTTATTTACCCAAATGGAAAAATGGACATCAGAATTGGATTCCGGGTTAAATTTCATTTGTAAAAATGGTGCTTTATGTAGTTTTAAAAATTGAGCTGTTTTGGTGTCTAGGGAAGGAAATTCCTGATGCCGGGGTCAGGGATTTTTTTCCTCCGGAGGTGAAATTTTTTTTAATGCAAATGTAAAAACGGACATTAGTATTGGATTCGGGATTAAATTTTATTTTTAAAAATGGTGCTTTATGTAGTTTTTAAAAATTGAGCCGTTTTGGTGTCCGGGGAAGGAAATTCCTGATGCCGGGGTCAGGGATTTTTTTGCTTCCTAGGTCAAAATTTTTTTTGACCCAAATGTAATAATGGACATCAGAATTGGATTCAGGGTTAAATTTCATGTTTAAAAATCGTGCTTTATGTAGTTTTTAATAATTAAACCGTTTTAGTGTCCGGGGAAGGAAGTTCCTGATGCCAGGGTCAGGGATTTTTGTGCTCCAGAGGTGAAATTTTTTTTTTGATCCAAATGCAAAAACGGACATCAGAATTGGATTCGGGGTTAAATTTCATGCTTAATAACGGTGCTTTATGTAGTTTTTAAAAATTGAGCCATTTTGGTGTCCGGGGAAGGAAATTCCTGATGCCGGGGTCAGGGATTTTTGTGCCCTGGAGCTGAAAATTTTTTCTTGACTCAAATGTAAAAACGGACATCAGAATTGGATTCGGGGTTAAATTTCATGCTTAAAAATGGTGCTTTATGTAGTTTTTAAAAATTGAGCCGTTTTGGTGTCCGGGGAAGGAAATTCCTGATGCCGGGGTCAGGGATTTTTTTGCTCCCTAGGTCAAAATTTTTTTTGACCCAAATGTAATAATCCACATCAGAAATGGATTCAGGGTTAAATTTCATGTTTAAAAATCGTGCTTTATGTAGTTTTTAATAATTAAACCGTTTTAGTGTCCGGGGAAGGAAGTTCCTGATGCCAGGGTCAGGGATTTTTGTGCTCCAGAGGTGAATTTTTTTTTGATCCAAATGCAAAAACGGACATCAGAATTGGATTCGGGGTTAAATTTCCTGCTTAATAACGGTGCTTTATGTAGTTTTTAAAAATTGAGCCATTTTGGTGTCCGGGGAAGGAAATTCCTGATGCCGGGGTCAGGGATTTTTGTGCCCTGGAGCTGAAAATTTTTTCTTGACTCAAATGTTAAAACGGACATCAGAATTGGATTCCGGGTTAAATTTCATGCTTAAAAATGGTGTTTTATGTAGTTTTTAAAAATTCAGCTGTTTTGGTGTCCGGGGAAGGAAATTCCTGATCCCGGGGTCAGGGATTTTTGTGCTCCAGAGGTGAAAATTTTTTATTTACCCAAATGGAAAAACGGACATCAGAATTGGATTCGAAGTTAAATTTCATGCTTAAAAATGGTGGTTTATGTAATTTTTAAAAATTGAGCTGTTTTGGTGTCTAGGGAAGGAAATTCCTGATGCCGGGGTCAGGGATTTTTGTGCTCCCTATGTCAAAATTTTTTTTGACCCAAATGTAAAAACGGACATCAGAATTGGATTCGGGGTTAAGATTCATGTTTAAAAATCGTGCTTTATGTAGTTTCTAAAAATTAAGCCGTTTTAGTGTCAGGGGAAGGAAGTTCCTGATGCCGGGGTCAGGGATTTTTGTGCTCCAGAGGTGAAATTTTTTTTTGATCCAAATGTAAAAACGGACATCAGAATTGGATTCGGGGTTAAATTTCATGCTTAAAAATTGTGTTCCATGTGGTTTTTCAAAATGGAGCCATTTTGGTGTCCTGGGAAGTAAATTCTTGATGTCGGGGTCAGGGATTTTTGTGCTCCAGAGGTGAAAAATTTTTTTTGACTCAAATGTTAAAACGGACATCAAAATTGGATTTCGGGTTAAAGTTCATGCTTAAAAATGGTGTTTTATGTAGTTTTTAAAAATTCAGCTGTTTTGGTGTCCGGGGAAGGAAATTCCTGATACCGCCGGGGTCAGGGATTTTTGTGCACCAGAGGTGAAAATTTTTTATTTACCCAAATGGAAAAATGGACATCAGAATTGGATTCCGGGTTAAATTTCATTTGTAAAAATGGTGCTTTATGTAGTTTTAAAAATTGAGCTGTTTTGGTGTCTAGGGAAGGAAATTCCTGATGCCGGGGTCAGGGATTTTTTTCCTCCGGAGGTGAAATTTTTTTTAATGCAAATGTAAAAACGGACATTAGTATTGGATTCGGGATTAAATTTTATTTTTAAAAATGGTGCTTTATGTAGTTTTTAAAAATTGAGCCGTTTTGGTGTCCGGGGAAGGAAATTCCTGATGCCGGGGTCAGGGATTTTTTTGCTTCCTAGGTCAAAAATTTTTTTGACCCAAATGTAATAATGGACATCAGAATTGGATTCAGGGTTAAATTTCATGTTTAAAAATCGTGCTTTATGTAGTTTTTAATAATTAAACCGTTTTAGTGTCCGGGGAAGGAAGTTCCTGATGCCAGGGTCAGGGATTTTTGTGCTCCAGAGGTGAATTTTTTTTTTGATCCAAATGCAAAAACGGACATCAGAATTGGATTCGGGGTTAAATTTCATGCTTAATAACGGTGCTTTATGTAGTTTTTAAAAATTGAGCCATTTTGGTGTCCGGGGAAGGAAATTCCTGATGCCGGGGTCAGGGATTTTTGTGCCCTGGAGCTGAAAATTTTTTCTTGACTCAAATGTAAAAACGGACATCAGAATTGGATTCGGGGTTAAATTTCATGCTTAAAAATGGTGCTTTATGTAGTTTTTAAAAATTGAGCCATTTTGGTGTCCGGGGAAGGAAATTCCTGATGCTGGGGTCAGGAATTTTTGTGCTCAAGAGGTGAAAATTTTTTATTGACTCAAATGTAAAAACGGACATCAGAATTGGATTCCGGGTTAAATTTCATGCTTAAAAATGGTGCTTTATGTAGTTTTTAAATATGGAGCCGTTTTGGTTTTCTGGTAAAGAAATTCTTGATGCTAGGGTCAGGGATTTTTGAGCTCTGGAGGTGAAAATTTTTTTTTGATCCAAATGTAAAAACGGACATCAGAATTGGATTCGGGGTTAAGATTCATGCTTAAAAATGGTGCTTTATGTAGTTTTTAAATATGGAGTCGTTTTGGTTTTCTGGGAAAGAAATTCTTGATGCTGGGGTCAGGGATTTTTGAGCTCTGGAGGTGAAAATTTTTTTTGACCCAAATGTAAAAACGGACATCAGAATTGGATTCGGGGTTAAATTTCATGCTTAAAAATTGTGCTCCATGTGGTTTTTCAAAATGGAGCCATTTTGGTGTCCTGGGAAGTAAATTCTTGATGTCGGGGTCAGGAAATTTTGTGCTCCAGAGGTGAAAATTTTTTCTTGAACCATATGTAAAAACGGATATCAGAATTGGATTCCGGGTTAAATTTCATTTCTAAAAATGGTGCTTTATGTAGTTTTTAAAAATTGAGCTGTTTTGGTGTCTAGGGAAGGAAATTCCTGATGCCGGGGTCATGGATTTTTGTGCTCCAGAGGTGAAAATTTTTTATTTACCCAAATGGAAAAACGGACATCAGAATTAGATGTGGGGTTAAATTTCATGCTTAAAAATGTTGCTTTATGTTGTTTTTAAATATGGAGCCATTTTGGTGCTCTGGTAAAGAAATTCTTGATGCTGGGGTCAGGGATTTTTGAGCTCTGGAGGTGAAAATTTTTTTTGACCCAAATGTAAAAACGGACATCAGAATTGGATTCTAAGTTAAATTTCATGTTTAAAAATTGTGCTCCATGCGGTTTTTCAAAATGGAGCCATTTTGGTGTCCTGGGAAGTAAATTCTTGATGTCGGGGTCAGGGATTTTTGTGCTCTGGAGCTGAAAATTTTTTCTTGACTCAAATGTAACAACAGACATCAGAATTGGATTCGGGGTTAAATTTCATGCTTAAAAATGGTGCTTTATGTAGTTTTTAAAAATTAAGCTGTTTTGGTGTCCGGGGAAGGAAATTCATGATGCCGGGGTCAGGAAATTTTGTGCTCCAGAGGTGAAAATTTTTTCTTGAACCATATGTAAAAACGGATATCAGAATTGGATTCCGGGTTAAATTTCATTTGTAAAAATGGTGCTTTATGTAGTTTTTAAAAATTGAGCTGTTTTGGTGTCTAGGGAAGGAAATTAGTGATGCCGGGGTCAGGGATTTTTGTGCTCCAGAGGTGAAAATTTTTTATTGACCCAAATGTAAAAACGGACATCAGAATTGGATTCCGGGTTAAATTTCATGCTTAAAAATGGTGCTTTATGTAGTTTTTAAAAATTCAGCTGTTTTTGTGTCCGGGGAAGGAAATTCCTGATGCCGGGCTCAGGGATTTTTGTGCTCCAGAGGTGAAAATTTTTTTTTGACTCAAATGTTAAAACGGACATCAGAATTGGATTCCGGGTTAAATTTCATTTGTAAAAATGGTGCTTTATGTAATTTTTAAATTTTCAGCTGTATTGGTGTCTAGGGAAGGAAATTCCTGATGCCGGGGTCAGGGATTTTTGTGCTCCAGAGGTGAAAATTTTTTATTGACCTAAATGTAAAAACGGACATCAGAATTGGATTCGAAGTTAAATTTCATGCTTAAAAATAGTGCTTTATGTAGTTTTTAAAAATTGAGCCGTTTTGGTGTCTGGGAAAGGAAATTCCTGATGCCGGGGTCAGGGATTTTTGTGCTCCAGAGGTGAAAATTTTTTCTTAAACCAAATGTAAAAACGGATATCAGAATTGAATTCCAGGTTAAATTTCATTTGTAAAAATGATGCTTTATGTAGTTTTTAAAAATTGAGCGGTTTTCGTGTCTAGGGAAGGAAATTCCTGATGCCGGGGTCAGGGATTTTTGTGCTACAGAGGTGAAAATATTTTATTGTCCCAAATGTAAAAACGGACATCAGAATTGGATTCGAAGTTAAATTTCATGCTTAAAAATGGTGCTTTATGTAGTTTTTAAAAATTGAGCTGTTTTGGTGTCTGGGGAAGGAAATTCCTGATGCCGGGGTCAGGGATTATTGTGCTTCAGAGGTGAAAATTTTTTATTGAACCAAATGTAAAAACGGACATCAGAATTGGATTTCGGGTTAAATTTCATGCTTATAAATGGTGCTTTATGTAGTTTTAAAAAATTGAGCCGTTTTGGTGTCTTGGAAAGGAAATTCCTGATGCCGGGGTCAGGGATTTTTGTGCTCCAGAGCTGAAAATTTTTTATTGACCCAAATGTAAAATAGGACATCAGAATTGGATTCTGGGTTAAATTTCATGCTTAAAAATGGTGCTTTATGTTATTTTTAAAAATTGAGCTGTTTTGGTGTCTTGGGAAGGAAATTCCTGATGCCGGGGTCAGGGATTTTTGTGCTCCAGAGGTGAAAATTTTTATTGACCCAAACGTAAAATCGGACATCAGAATTGGATTCGAAGTTAAATTTCATGCTTAAAAATGGTGCTTTATGTAGTTTTTAAAAATTGAGCTGTTTTGGTGTCTAGGGAAGGTAATTCCTGATGCCGGGGTCAGGGATTTTTGTGCTCCAGAGGTGAAAATTTTTTATTGACTCAAATGTAAAAACGGACATCAGAATTGGATTCCGGGTTAAATTTCATGCTTAAAAATGGTGCTTTATGCAATTTTTAAAAATTCAGCTGTTTTGGTTTCCGGAGAAGGAAATTCCTGATGCCGGGGTCAGGGATTTTTGTGCTCCAGAGGTGAAAATTTTTATTGACCCAAACGTAAAATCGGACATCAGAATTGGATTCGAAGTTACATTTCATGCTTAAAAATGGTGCTTTATGTAGTTTTTAAAAATTGAGCCGTTTTGTTGTCTGGGAAAGGAAATTCCTGATGCTGGGGTCACGGATTTTTGTGCTCCGGAGCTGAAAATTTTTTATTGACTCAAATGTAAAAACGGACATCAGAATTTGATTCGAAGTGAAATTTCATGCTTAAAAATGGTGCTTTATGTAGTTTTTAAAAATTGAGCCGTTTTGGTGTCCGGAGAAGGAAATTCCTGATGCCGGGGTCAGGGATTTTTGTGCTCCAGAGGTGAAAATTTTTTTTTGACCCAAATGTAAAAACGGACATCAGAATTGGATTCGAAGTTAAATTTCATGCTTAAAAATGGTGCTTTATGTAGTTTTTAAAAATTGAGCTGTTTTGGTGTCTTGGGAAGGAAATTCCTGATGCCGGGGTCAGGGATTTTTGTGTTCCAGAGGTGAAATTTTTTTATTGACCCAAATGGAAAAACGGACATCAGAATTGGATTCCGGGTTAAATTTCATGCTTAAAAATGGTGCTTTATGTAGTTTTTAAAAATTCAGCTATTTTGGTGTCCGGGGAGGGAAATTCCTGATGCTGAGGTCAGGGATTTTTGTGCTCCAGAGGTGAAAATTTTTTATTTACCCAAATGGAAAAACGGACATCAGAATTGGATTCCGGGTTAAATTTCATGCTTAAAAATGGTGCTTTATGTAGTTTTTACAAACTGAGCCGTTTTGGTGTCTGGGAAAAGAAATTCCTGATGCCGGGGTCAGGGATTTTTGTGCTCCAGAGCTGAAAATTTTTTTTTGACCCAAATGTAAAAACGGACATCAGAATTGGATTTCGGGTTAAATTTCATGCTTATAAATGGTGCTTTATGTAGTTTTTAAAAATTGAGCCGTTTTGGTGTCTGGGAAAAGAAATTCCTGATGCCGGGGTCAGGGATTTTTGTGCTCCAGAGCTGAAAATTTTTTATTGACTCAAATGTCAAAACGGACATCAGAATTGGATTCGGGTTTAAATTTCATGCTTAAAAATGGTGCTTTATGTAATTTTTAAAAATTGAGCTCTTTTGGTGTCTAGGGAAGGTAATTCCTGATGCTGGGGTCAGGGATTTTTGTGCTCCAGAGGTGAAAATTTTTTATTGACCCAAATGTAAAAATGGACATCAGAATTGGATTCCGGGTTAAATTTCATGCTTAAAAATGGTGCTTTATGTAGTTTTTACAAATTGAGCTGTTTTGTTGTCTAGGGAAGGAAATTCCTGATGCCGGGGTCAGCGATTCTTGTGCTCCAGAGGTGAAAATTTTTTATTGACCCAAATGTAAAAACGGACAACAGAATTGGATTCGAAGTGAAATTTCATGCTTAAAAGTGGTGCTTTATGTAGTTTTTAAAAATTCAGCTGTTTTGTTTTCTAGGGAAGGAAATTCCTGATGCCGGGGTCAGCGATTCTTGTGCTCCAGAGGTGAAAATTTTTTATTGACCCAAATGTAAAATCGGACATCAGAATTGGATTCGAAGTTAAATTTCATGCTTAAAAATGGTGCTTTATGTAGTTTTTAAAAATTGAGCTGTTTTGGTGTCTTGGGAAGGAAATTCCTGATGCCGAGGTCAGGGATTTTTGTGTTCCAGAGGTAAAAATTTTTTATTGACCCAAATGTAAAAACGGACATCAGAATTGGATTCCGGGTTAAATTTCATGCTTAAAAATGGTGCTTTATGTAGTTTTTAAAAATTCAGCTGTTTTGGTGTCCGGGGAAGGAAATTCCTGATGCTGGGGTCAGGGATTTTTGTGCTCCGGAGCTGAAAATTTTTTATTGACTCAAATGTTGGATTGGATTCGAAGTTAAATTTCATGCTTAAAAATAGTGCTTTATGTAGTTTTTAAAAATTGAGCCGTTTTGGTGACTGGGAAAGGAAATTCCTGATGCCGGGGTCAGGGATTTTTGTGTTCCAGAGGTGAAATTTTTTTATTGACCCAAATGGAAAAATGGACATCAGAATTGGATTCCGGGTTAAATTTCATGCTTAAAAATGGTGCTTTATGTAGTTTTTAAAAATTCAGCTGTTTTGGTGTCCGGGGAAGGAAATTCCTGATGCTGGGGTCAGGGATTTTTGTGCTCCGGAGCTGAAAATTTTTTATTGACTCAAATGTTGGATTGGATTCGAAGTTAAATTTCATGCTTAAAAATAGTGCTTTATGTAGTTTTTAAAAATTGAGCCGTTTTGGTGACTGGGAAAGGAAATTCCTGATGCCAGGGTCAGGGATTTTTGTGCTCCAGAGGTGAAAATTTTTTCTTAAACCAAATGTAAAAACGGATATCAGAATTGGATTCCGGGTTAAATTTCATTTGTAAAAATGGTGCTTTATGTAGTTTTTAAAAATTCAGCTGTATTGCTGTCTAGGGAAGGAAATTCCTGATGCTGGGGTCAGGGATTTTTGTGCTCCAGAGGTGAAAATTTTTAATTTACCCAAATGGAAAAACGGACATCAGACTTGGATTCCGGGTTAAATTTCATTTGTAAAAATGATGCTTTATGTAGTTTTTAAAAATTCAGCTGTATTGGTGTCTAGGGAAGGAAATTCCTGATGCCGGGGTCAGGGATTTTGTGATTCCAGAGGTTGAAAAATTTTTATGACCCCAAAACGTAAAATCGGACATTCAGAATTGACTCGAAGTAAATGTCATGCTTAAAAATGGTGCTTTATGTAGTTTTTAAAAATTGAGCCGTTTGGTGTTATGGGAAGGAAATTACTGATGCTGGGGTCAGGGATTTTGTGCTCCGGAGCTCAATGAAAATTTTATTGACCCAAACGTAAAATCGGACATCAGAATTGGACTCGAAGTTAAATTTCATGCTTAAAAATGGTGCTTTATGTAGTTTTTAAAAATTGAGCCGTTTTGGTGTCTGGGAAAGGAAATTCCTGATGCTGGGGTCAGGGATTTTTGTGCTCCGGAGCTGAAAATTTTTGATTGACTCAAATGTAAAAACGGACATCAGAATTGGATTCGAAGTGAAATTTCATGCTTAAAAGTGGTGCTTTATGTAGTTTTTAAAAATTTTGCTGTTTTGGTGTCCGGAGAAGGAAATTCCTGATGCCGGGGTCAGGGATTTTTGTGCTCCAGTGGTGAAAATTTTTTTTTGACCCAAATGTAAAAACGGACATCAGAATTGGATTCGAAGTTAAATTTCATGCTTAAAAATTGTGCTTTATGTAGTTTTTAAAAATTGAGCTGTTTTGGTGTCTTGGTAAGGAAATTCCTGATGCCGGGGTCAGGGATTTTTGTGTTCCAGAGGTGAAATTTTTTTATTGACCCAAATGGAAAAACGGACATCAGAATTGGATTCCGGGTTAAATTTCATTTGTAAAAATGGTGCTTTATGTAGTTTTTAAAAATTGAGCTGTTTTGGTGTCTAGGGAAAGGTAAATTCCTGATGCCGGGGTCAGGGATTTTTGTGCTCCAGAGGTGAAAATTTTTATTGACCCAAATGTAAAAATGGACATCAGAATTGGATTCCGGGTTAAATTTCATGCTTAAAAATGGTGCTTTATGTAGTTTTTACAAATTGAGCTGTTTTGTTGTCTAGGGAAGGAAATTCCTGATGCCGGGGTCAGCGATTCTTGTGCTCCAGAGGTGAAAATTTTTTATTGACCCAAATGTAAAAACGGACAACAGAATTGGATTCGAAGTGAAATTTCATGCTTAAAAGTGGTGCTTTATGTAGTTTTTAAAAAATCAGCTGTTTTGTTTTCTAGGGAAGGAAATTCCTGATGCCGGGGTCAGCGATTCTTGTGCTCCAGAGGTGAAAATTTTTTATTGACCCAAATGTAAAATAGGACATCAGAATTGGATTCGAAGTTAAATTTCATGCTTAAAAATGGTGCTTTATGTAGTTTTTAAAAATTGAGCTGTTTTGGTGTCTTGGGAAGGAAATTCCTGATGCCGAGGTCAGGGATTTTTGTGTTCCAGAGGTAAAAATTTTTTATTGACCCAAATGTAAAAACGGACATCAGAATTGGATTCCGGGTTAAATTTCATGCTTAAAAATGGTGCTTTGTGTAGTTTTTAAAAATTCAGCTGTTTTGGTGTCCGGGGAAGGAAATTCCTGATGCTGGGGTCAGGGATTTTTGTGCTCCGGAGCTGAAAATTTTTTATTGACTCAAATGTTGGATTGGATTCGAAGTTAAATTTCATGCTTAAAAATAGTGCTTTATGTAGTTTTTAAAAATTGAGCCGTTTTGGTTACTGGGAAAGGAAATTCCTGATGCCGGGGTCAGGGATTTTTGTGTTCCAGAGGTGAAATTTTTTTATTGACCCAAATGGAAAAATGGACATCAGAATTGGATTCCGGGTTAAATTTCATGCTTAAAAATGGTGCTTTATGTAGTTTTTAAAAATTCAGCTGTTTTGGTGTCCGGGGAAGGAAATTCCTGATGCTGGGGTCAGGGATTTTTGTGCTCCGGAGCTGAAAATTTTTTATTGACTCAAATGTTGGATTGGATTCGAAGTTAAATTTCATGCTTAAAAATAGTGCTTTATGTAGTTTTAAAAAATTGAGCCGTTTTGGTGACTGGGAAAGGAAATTCCTGATGCCGGGGTCAGGGATTTTTGTGCCCCAGAGGTGAAAATTTTTTCTTAAACCAAATGTAAAAACGGATATCAGAATTGGATTCCGGGTTAAATTTCATTTGTAAAAATGGTGCTTTATGTAGTTTTTAAAAATTCAGCTGTAGTGGTGTCTAGGGAAGGAAATTCCTGATGCCGGGGTCAGGGATTTTTGTGCTCCAGAGCTGAAAATTTTTTATTGACTCAAATGTCAAAACGGACATCAGAATTGGATTCGGGTTTAAATTTCATGCTTAAAAATGGTGCTTTATGTAATTTTTAAAAATTGAGCTCTTTTGGTGTCTAGGGAAGGTAATTCCTGATGCTGGGGTCAGGGATTTTTGTGCTCCAGAGGTGAAAATTTTTTATTGACCCAAATGTAAAAATGGACATCAGAATTGGATTCCGGGTTAAATTTCATGCTTAAAAATGGTGCTTTATGTAGTTTTTACAAATTGAGCTGTTTTGTTGTCTAGGGAAGGAAATTCCTGATGCCGGGGTCAGCGATTCTTGTGCTCCAGAGGTGAAAATTTTTTATTGACCCAAATGTAAAAACGGACAACAGACTTGGATTCGAAGTGAAATTTCATGCTTAAAAGTGGTGCTTTATGTAGTTTTTAAAAATTCAGCTGTTTTGTTTTCTAGGGAAGGAAATTCCTGATGCCGGGGTCAGCGATTCTTGTGCTCCAGAGGTGAAAATTTTTTATTGACACAAATGTAAAATCGGACATCAGAATTGGATTCGAAGTTAAATTTCATGCTTAAAAATGGTGCTTTATGTAGTTTTTAAAAATTCAGCTGTTTTGTTTTCTAGGGAAGGAAATTCCTGATGCCGGGGTCAGGGATTTTTGTGCTCCAGAGGTGAAAATTTTTTCTTAAACCAAATGTAAAAACGGAAATCAGAATTGGATTCCGGGTTAAATTTCATTTGTAAAAATGGTGCTTTATGTAGTTTTTAAAAATTCAGCTGTGTTTGGTGTTCCGGGGAAGGAAATTCCTGATGCTGGGGTCAGGGATTTTTGTGCTCCGGAGCTGAAAATTTTTTATTGACTCAAATGTGGGATTGGATTCGAAGTTAAATTTCATGCTTAAAAATAGTGCTTTATGTAGTTTTTAAAAATTGAGCCGTTTTGGTTACTGGGAAAGGAAATTCCTGATGCCGGGGTCAGGGATTTTTGTGTTCCAGAGGTGAAATTTTTTTATTGACCCAAATGGAAAAATGGACATCAGAATTGGATTCCGGGTTAAATTTCATGCTTAAAAATGGTGCTTTATGTAGTTTTTAAAAATTCAGCTGTTTTGGTGTCTGGGAAAAGAAATTCCTGATGCCGGGGTCAGGGATTTTTTGCCTCCGGAGCTTGAAAATTTTTTTATTGACTCAATCGTGGGATTGGATTCGAATTAAATTCATGCTTAAAAATAGTGCTTTATGTAGTTTGTTAAAAATTGAGCCGTTTTGGTGACTGGGAAAGGAAATTCCTGATGCCGGGGTTCAGGGAGTTTTGTTGCTCCAGAGGTGAAAATTTTTTCTTAAACCAAATGTAAAAACGGATCATCAGAATTGGATTCCGGGTAAATTTCATTTGTAAAAATAGTGCTTTATGTAGTTTTTAAAAATTGAGCCGTTTTGGTGTCTGGGAAAGGAAAGTCCTGATGCCGGGGTCAGGGATTTTTGTGCTCCAGAGGTGAAAATTTTTTCTTAAACCAAATGTAAAAACGGATATCAGAATTGGATTCCGGGTTAAATTTCATTTGTAAAAATGATGCTTTATGTAGTTTTTAAAAATTCAGCTGTATTGGTGTCTAGGGAAGGAAATTCCTGATGCCGGGGTCAGGGATTTTTGTGCTCCAGAGGTGAAAATTTTTTATTGACCCAAACGTAAAATCGGACATCAGAATTGGAATCGAAGTTAAATTTCATGCTTAAAAATGGTGCTTTATGTAGTTTTTAAAAATTGAGCCGTTTTGGTGTCTGGGAAAGGAAATTCCTGATGCTGGGGTCAGGGATTTTTGTGCTCCGGAGCTGAAAATTTTTTATTGACTCAAATGTAAAAACGGACATCAGAATTGGATTCGAAGTGAAATTTCATGCTTAAAAATGGTGCTTTATGTAGTTTTTAAAAATTTTGCTGTTTTGGTGTCCGGAGAAGGAAATTCCTGATGCCGGGGTCAGGGATTTTTGTGCTCCAGAGGTGAAAATTTTTTTTTGTCCCAAATGTAAAAACGGACATCAGAATTGGATTCGAAGTTAAATTTCATGCTTAAAAATGGTGCTTTATGTAGTTTTTAAAAATTGAGCTGTTTTGGTGTCTTGGGAAGGAAATTCCTGATGCCGGGGTCAGGGATTTTTGTGTTCCAGAGGTGAAATTTTTTTATTGACCCAAATGGAAAAACGGACATCAGAATAGGATTCCGGGTTAAATTTCATTTGTAAAAATGGTGCTTTATGTAGTTTTTAAAAATTCAGTTGTTTTGGTTTCCTGAGAAAGAAATTCATGATGCCGGGGTCAGAAATTTTTGTGCTCTGGAGCTGAAAATTTTTTCTTAAACCAAATGTAAAAACGGATATCAAAATTGGATTCCGGGTTAAATTTCAATCTTAAAAATCGTGCTTTATGTAGTTTTTAAAAATTGAGCCGTTTTGGTGTCTGGGAAAAGAAATTCCTGATGCTGGGGTCAGGGATTTTTGTGCTCCAGAGCTGAAAATTTTTTATTGACTCAAATGTTGGATTGGATTCGAAGTTAAATTTCATGCTTAAAAATAGTGCTTTATGTAGTTTTTAAAAATTGAGCCGTTTTGGTGACTGGGAAAGGAAATTCCTGATGCCGGGGTCAGGGATTTTTGTGCTCCAGAGGTGAAAATTTTTTCTTAAACCAAATGTAAAAACGGATATCAGAATTGGATTCCGGGTTAAATTTCATTTGTAAAAATGGTGCTTTATGTAGTTTTTAAAAATTCAGCTGTATTGGTGTCTAGGGAAGGAAATTCCTGATGCCGGGGTCAGGGAATTTTGTGCTCCAGAGGTGAAAATTTTTTATTTACCCAAATGGAATAACGGACATCAGAATTGGATTCCGGGTTAAATTTCATGGTTAAAAATAGTCCTTTATGTAGTTTTTAAATATGGAGCCGTTTTGGTGTCTGGGAAACGAAATTCCTGATGCCGGGGTCAGGGATTTTTGTGCTCCAGAGCTGAAAATTTTTTTTTGACCCAAATGTAAAAACGGACATCAGAATTGGATTCGAAGTTAAATTTCATGCTTAAAAATGGTGCTTTATGTAGTTTTTAAATATTGAGCTGTTTTGGTGTCTTGGGAAGGAAATTCCTGATGCCGGGGTCAGGGATTTTTGTGTTCCAGAGGTGAAATTTTTTTATTGACCCAAATGGAAAAATGGACATCAGAATTGGATTCCGGGTTAAATTTCATGCTTAAAAATGGTGCTTTATGTAGTTTTTAAAAATTCAGCTGTTTTGGTGTCCGGGGAAGGAAATTCCTGATGCTGGGGTCAGGGATTTTTGTGCTCCGGAGCTGAAAATTTTTTATTGACTCAAATGTTGGATTGGATTCGAAGTTAAATTTCATGCTTAAAAATAGTGCTTTATGTAGTTTTTAAAAATTGAGCCGTTTTGGTGTCTGGGAAAGGAAATTCCTGATGCCGGGGTCAGGGATTTTTGTGCCCCAGAGGTGAAAATTTTTTCTTAAACCAAATGATAAGAAGGATATCAGAATTGGATTCCGGGTTAAATTTCATTTGTAAAAATGGTCTTGCTTTATTTGTAATTTTAAAAATTGAGCTGGTTTTGGTGTCTAGAAAGGAAATCCTGATGCCGGGGTCAGGGATTTTTTTGGGCTCCAGAGGTCGAAAAAAAAAAAATTTTTCTAGTGACCCAATGAGAAAACGGGACATCAGAACTTGGATTTCCGGGTTAATTTCATGCTTTAAAAATACGTCTTTTATGTAGTTTTTAAAAATTGAGCCGTTTTGGTGTCTGGTAAAAGAAATTCCTGATGCCGGGGTCAGGG
This sequence comes from Crotalus tigris, assembly GCF_016545835.1. Taxonomy (NCBI): domain Eukaryota; kingdom Metazoa; phylum Chordata; class Lepidosauria; order Squamata; family Viperidae; genus Crotalus; species Crotalus tigris. Next base: position 19,679 of record NW_024097012.1, read on the forward strand.
ATTTTTGTGCTCCAGAGCTGAAAATTTTTTATTGACTGAAATGTCAAAACGGACATCAGAATTGGATTCGGGTTTAAATTTCATGCTTAAAAATGGTGCTTTATGTAGTTTTTAAAAATTGAGCTGTTTTGGTTTCTAGGGAAGGTAATTCCTGATGCTGGGGTCAGGGATTTTTGTGCTCCAGAGGTGAAAATTTTTTATTGACCAAAATGTTAAAAAACGGATATCAAAATTGGATTCCGGGTTAAATTTCATTTGTAAAAATGGTGCTTTATGTAATTTTAAAAAATTGAGCTGTTTTGGTGTCTAGGAAAGGAAATTCCTGATGCCGGGGTCAGGGATTTTTGTGCTCCAGAGCTGAAATTTTTTTTTTGACCCAAATGTAAAAACGGACATCAGAATTGGATTTCGGGTTAAATTTCATGCTTATAAATGGTGCTTTATGTAGTTTTTAAAAATTGAGCCGTTTTGGTGTCTTGGAAAAGAAATTCCTGATGCCGGGGTCAGGGATTTTTGTGCTCCAGAGCTGAAAATTTTTTATTGACTCAAATGTCAAAACGGACATCAGAATTGGATTCGGGTTTAAATTTCATGCTTAAAAATGGTGCTTTATGTAGTTTTTAAAAATTGAGCTGTTTTGGTGTCTAGTGAAGGTAATTCCTGATGCTGGGGTCAGGGATTTTTGTGCTCCAGAGGTGAAAATTTTTTATTGACCCAAATGTAAAAACGGACATCAGAATTGGATTCCGGGTTAAATTTCATGCTTAAAAATGGTGCTTTATGTAGTTTTAAAAAATTCAGCTGTTCTGGTTTCCTGAGAAAGAAATTCCTGATGCCAGGGTCAGGGATTTTTGTGCTCCAGAGGTGAAAATTTTTTCTTAAACCAAATGTAAAAACGGATATCAGAATTGGATTCCGGGTTAAATTTCATTTGTAAAAATGGTGCTTTATGTAGTTTTTAAAAATTCAGCTGTATTGCTGTCTAGGGAAGGAAATTCCTGATGCTGGGGTCAGGGATTTTTGTGCTCCAGAGGTGAAAATTTTTAATTTACCCAAATGGAAAAACGGACATCAAAATTGGATTCCGGGTTAAATTTCATTTGTAAAAATGATGCTTTATGTAGTTTTTAAAAATTCAGCTGTATTGGTGTCTAGGGAAGGAAATTCCTGATGCCGGGGTCAGGGATTTTTGTGCTCCAGAGGTGAAAATTTTTTATTGACCCAAATGTAAAAATGGACATCAGAATTGGATTCCGGGTTAAATTTCATGCTTAAAAATGGTGCTTTATGTAGTTTTTAAAAATTCAGCTGTTTTGGTGTCTGGGGAAGGAAATTCCTTATGCCGGGGTCAGGGATTATTGTGCTCCAGAGGTGAAAATTTTTTATTGAACCAAATGTAAAAACGGACATCAGAATTGGATTTCGGGTTAAATTTTATGCTTATAAATGGTGCTTTATGTAGTTTTTAAAAATTGAGCCGTTTTGGTGTCTTGGAAAGGAAATTCCTGATGCCGGGGTCAGGGATTTTTGTGCTCCAGAGCTGAAAATTTTTTATTGACCCAAATGTAAAAACGGACATCAGAATTGGATTCTGGGTTAAATTTTATGCTTAAAAATGGTGCTTTATGTTATTTTTAAAAAGTGAGCTGTTTTGGTGTCTTGGGAAGGAAATTCCTGATGCCGGGGTCAGGGATTTTTGTGCTCCAGAGGTGAAAATTTTTATTGACCCAAACGTAAAATCGGACATCAGAATTGGATTCGAAGTTAAATTTCATGCTTAAAAATGGTGCTTTATGTAGTTTTTAAAAATTGAGCTGTTTTGGTGTCTAGGGAAGGTAATTCCTGATGCTGGGGTCAGGGATTTTTGTGCTCCAGAGGTGAAAATTTTTTATTGACTCAAATGTAAAAACGGACAATAGAATTGGATTCCGGGTTAAATTTCATGCTTAAAAATGGTGCTTTATGCAGTTTTTAAAAATTCAGCTGTTTTGGTTTCCGGAGAAGGAAATTCCTGATGCCGGGGTCAGGGATTTTTGTGCTCCAGAGGTGAAAATTTTTATTGACCCAAACGTAAACTCGGACATCAGAATTGGATTCGAAGTTAAATTTCATGCTTAAAAATGGTGCTTTATGTAGTTTTTAAAAATTGAGCCGTTTTGGTGTCTGGGAAAGTAAATTCCTGATGCTGGGGTCAGGGATTTTGTGCTCCGGAGCTGAAAATTTTCTATTGACTCAAATGTAAAAACGGACATCAGAATTGGATTCGAAGTTACAATTTTCATGCTTAAAAAATGGTGCTTTATGTAGTTTTTAAAAATTTGGCTGTTTTGGGTGTCCGGAGAAGGAATTCTGATGCGGGGTCGAGGGATTTTTGTGTTCCAGAGGTGAAATTTTTTTATTGACCCACATGGAAAAACGGACATCAGAATTCGATTCAGGGTTAAATTTCATGCTTAAAAATGGTGCTTTATGTAGTTTTTAAAAATTCAGCTGTTTTGGTTTCCGGAGAAGGAAATTCCTGATGCCGGGGTCAGGGATTTTTGTGCTCCAGAGGTGAAAATTTTTATTGACCCAAACGTAAAATCGGACATCAGAATTGGATTCGAAGTTAAATTTCATGCTTAAAAATGGTGCTTTATGTAGTTTTTAAAAATTGAGCCGTTTCGGTGTCTGGGAAAGGAAATTCCTGATGCTGGGGTCACGGATTTTTGTGCTCCGGAGCTGAAAATTTTTTATTGTCTCAAATGTAAAAACGGACATCAGAATTGGATTCGAAGTGAAATTTCATGCTTAAAAATGGTGCTTTATGTAGTTTTTAAAAATTGAGCCGTTTTGGTGTCCGGAGAAGGAAATTCCTGATGCCGGGGTCAGGGATTTTTGTGCTCCAGAGGTGAAAATTTTTTTTTGACCCAAATGTAAAAACGGACATCAGAATTGGATTCGAAGTTAAATTTCATGCTTAAAAATTGTGCTGTATGTAGTTTTTAAAAATTGAGCTGTTTTGGTGTCTTGGGAAGGAAATTCCTGATGCCGGGGTCAGGGATTTTTGTGTTCCAGAGGTGAAATTTTTTTATTGACCCAAATGGAAAAACGGACATCAGAATAGGATTCCGGGTTAAATTTCATGCTTTAAAATGGTGCTTTATGTAGTTTTTAAAAATTCAGCTGTTTTGGTTTCCTGAGAAAGAAATTCATGATGCCGGGGTCAGAAATTTTTGTGCTCTGGAGCTGAAAATTTTTTCTTAAACCAAATGTAAAAACGGATATCAAAATTGGATTCCGGGTTAAATTTCAATCTTAAAAATAGTGCTTTATGTAGTTTTTAAAAATTGAGCCGTTTTGGTGTCTGGGAAAAGAAATTCCTGATGCCGGGGTCAGGGATTTTTGTGCTCCAGAGGTGAAAATTTTTTATTGACCCAAATGTAAAATCGGACATCAGAATTGGATTCGAAGTTAAATTTCATGCTTAAAAATGGTGCTTTATGTAGTTTTTAAAAATTGAGCTATTTTGGTGTCTAGGGAAGGTAATTCCTGATGCTGGGGGTCAGGGATTTTTGTGCTCCAGAGGTGAAAATATTTTATTGACCCAAATGTAAAAATGGACATCAGAATTGGATTCCGGGTTAAATTTCATGCTTAAAAATGGTGCTTTATGTAGTTTTTACAAATTGAGCTGTTTTGTTGTCTAGGGAAGGAAATTCCTGATGCCGGGGTCAGGGATTTTTGTGCTCCAGAGGTGAAAATTTTTTATTGACCCAAACGTAAAATCGGACATCAGAATTGGACTCGAAGTTAAATTTCATGCTTAAAAATGGTGCTTTATGTAGTTTTTAAAAATTGAGCCGTGTTGGTGTCTGGGAAAGGAAATTCCTGATGCTGGGGTCAGGGATTTTTGTGCTCCGGAGCTGAAAATTTTTTATTGACTCAAATGTAAAAACGGACATCAGAATTGGATTCGAAGTGAAATTTCATGCTTAAAAGTGGTGCTTTATGTAGTTTTTAAAAATTTTGCTGTTTTGGTGTCCGGAGAAGGAAATTCCTGATGCCGGGGTCAGGGATTTTTGTGCTCCAGAGGTGAAAATTTTTTTTTGACCCAAATGTAAAAACGGACATCAGAATTGGATTCGAAGTTAAATTTCATGCTTAAAAATAGTGCTTTATGTAGTTTTTAAAAATTGAGCTGTTTTGGTGTCTTGGGAAGGAAATTCCTGATGCCGGGGTCAGGGATTTTTGTGTTCCAGAGGTGAAATTTTTTTATTGACCCAAATGGAAAAACGGACATCAGAATTGGATTCCGGGTTAAATTTCATGCTTAAAAATGGTGCTTTATGTAGTTTTTACAAATTGAGCTGTTTTGTTGTCTAGGGAAGGAAATTCCTGATGCCGGGGTCAGGGATTTTTGTGCTCCAGAGGTGAAAATTTTTTATTGACCCAAACGTAAAATCGGACATCAGAATTGGACTCGAAGTTAAATTTCATGCTTAAAAATGGTGCTTTATGTAGTTTTTAAAAATTGAGCCGTTTTGGTGTCTGGGAAAGGAAATTCCTGATGCTGGGGTCAGGGATTTTTGTGCTCCGGATCTGAAAATTTTTTATTGACTCAAATGTAAAAACGGACATCAGAATTGGAGTCGAAGTGAAATTTCATGCTTAAAAGTGGTGCTTTATGTAGTTTTTAAAAATTTTGCTGTTTTGGTGTCCGGAGAAGGAAATTCCTGATGCCGGGGTCAGGGATTTTTGTGCTCCAGAGTTGAAAATTTTTTTTTGACCCAAATGTAAAAACGGACATCAGAATTGGATTTCGGGTTAAATTTCATGCTTATAAATGGTGCTTTATGTAGTTTTTAAAAATTGAGCCGTTTTGGTGTCTTGGAAAGGAAATTCCTGATGCCGGGGCCAGGGATTTTTGTGTTCCAGAGGTGAAATTTTTTTTATTGACTCCAAATGGAAAAAACGGACATCAGAATAAGGATTTCCGGGTTACATTTCATTTGTAAAATGGTGCTTTAATGTAGTTTTTAAAAATTCAGCTGTTCTGGTTTCCTGAGAAAGAAATTCATGATGCCGGGGTCAGGAATTTTTGTGCTCTGGAGCTGAAAATTTTTTCTTAAACCAAATGTAAAAACGGATATCAAAATTGGATTCCGGGTTAAATTTCAATCTTAAAAATCGTGCTTTATGTAGTTTTTAAAAATTGAGCCGTTTTGGTGCCTGGGAAAAGAAATTCCTGATGCCGGGATCAGGGATTTTTGTGCTCCAGAGCTGAAAATTTTTTATTGACTCAAATGTTGGATTGGATTCGAAGTTAAATTTCATGCTTAAAAATAGTGCTTTATGTAGTTTTTAAAAATTGAGCCGTTTTGGTGACTGGGAAAGGAAATTCCTGATGCCGGGGTCAGGGATTTTTGTGCTCCAGAGGTGAAAATTTTTTCTTAAACCAAATGTAAAAACGGATCTCAGAATTGGATTCCGGGTTAAATTTCATTTGTAAAAATGGTGCTTTATGTAGTTTTTAAAAATTCAGCTGTATTGGTGTCTAGGGAAGGAAATTCCTGATGCCGGGGTCAGGGAATTTTGTGCTCCAGAGGTGAAAATTTTTTATTTACCCAAATGTAATAACGGACATCAGAATTGGATTCCGGGTTAAATTTCATGCTTAAAAATAGTCCTTTTTGTAGTTTTTAAATATGGAGCCGTTTTGGTGTCTGGGAAACGAAATTCCTGATGCCGGGGTCAGGGATTTTTGTGCTCCAGAGCTGAAAATTTTTTTGACCCAAATGTAAAAACGGACATCAGAATTGGATTCGAAGTTAAATTTCATGCTTAAAATGGTGCTTATGTAGGTTTTTAAAATTGAGCTGTTTTGGTGTCTTGGGAAGGAATTCCTGATGCCGGGTCAGGATTTTTGTGTTCCAGAGGTAAATTTTTTATTGACCCAAATGGAAAAACGGACATCATAATTGGATTCCGGGTTAAATTTCATGCTTAAAAATGGTGCTTTTTCTAGTTTTTAAAAATTGAGCTGTTTTGGTGTCCGGGTAAGGAAATTCCTGATGCCGGGGTCACGGATTTTTGTGCTCCAGAGGTGAAAAATTTTTTTTGACCCAAATGTAAAAACGGACCTCAGAATGGGATTCGGGGTTTAATTTCATGCTTAAAAATGGTGCTTCTTCTAGTTTTTAAAAATTGGGCCGTTTTGGTGTCAGGGGAAGGAGATTCCTGATGCCGGGGTCACAGATTTTTGTGCTCTGGAGATGAAAAAATTTTTTCTTAAAACAATGTAAAACCGGATACAGAATTGGATTCTCGGGTTAAATTTCATTTGGAAAAATGGTGCGTTATGTAATGTTAAAAAATTGAGCTGTTTTGGGTGTCTAGAAAGGAAAATTCCTGATGCCGGGGTCAGGATTTTTGTGCTCCAGAGGTGAAAATTTTTTATTGACCAAATGGAAAAACGTACATCAAATTGGATTCCGGTTAAATTTCATGGCTTAAAAATATGCTTTATGTAGTTTATAAAAATTGAGCCGTTTTGGTGTCTGGGAAAAGAAATTCCTGATGCCGGGGTCAGGGATTTTTGTGCTCCAGAGCTGAAAATTTTTTATTGACTCAAATGTCAAAACGGACATCAGAATTGGATTCGGGTTTAAATTTCATGCTTAAAAATAGTGCTTTATGTAGTTTTTAAAAATTGAGCCGTTTTGGTGACTGGGAAAGGAAATTCCTGATGCCGGGGTCAGGGATTTTTGTGCCCCAGAGGTGAAAATTTTTTCTTAAACCAAATGTAAAAACGGATATCAGAATTGGATTCCGGGTTAAATTTCATTTGTAAAAATGGTGCTTTATGTAGTTTTTAAAAATTCAGCTGTAGTGGTGTCTAGGGAAGGAAATTCCTGATGCCGGGGTCAGGGATTTTTGTGCTCCAGAGCTGAAAATTTTTTATTTACCAAATGGGAAAAACGGACATCCAGAATTGGATTCCTGGTTAAAATTTCATGCTTAAAAATTAGTGCTTTATGTATTTTTTAAAAAATTGAGCCGTTTGGTGGTCTGGGAAAAGAATTCCTGATGCCGGGGTCAGGGTTTTTGTGCTCTGGAGCTGAAAATTTTTTCTTAAACCAATGTACAAACGGAGATCAAAATTGGATTCCGGGTTAAATTTCATTTGTAAAAATGGTGCTTTATGTAATTTTAAAAAATTGAGCTGTTTTGGTGTCTAGGAAAGTAAATTCCTGATGCCGTGGTCAGGGATTTTTGTGCTCCAGAGGTGAAAATTTTTATTGACCCAAATGGAAAAACGGACATCAGAATTGGATTCCGGGTTAAATTTCATTTGTAAAAATGGTGCTTTATGTAGTTTTTTAAAATTCAGCTGTGTTCGTTGTGTTTCCTGAGAAAGAAGATTCTGATGCCGGGGTCAAGGAATTTTGTGCTCTGGAGCTGAAAATTTTTTCTTAAACCAATGTAAAAACGGATATCAAATTGGATCCGGGTTACTTTCTCTTGTAAAAATGGTGCTTTATGTAATTTTAAAAAATTGAGCTGTTTTGTTGTCTAGGAAAGGAAATTCCTGATGCCGGGGTCAGGGATTTTTGTGCTCCAGAGGTGAAAATTTTTTATTGACCCAAATGGAAAAACGGACATCAGAATTGGATTCCGGGTCAAATTTCATTTGTAAAAATGGTGCTTTATGTAGTTTTTAAAAATTGAGCTGGTTTGTTGTCTAGGGAAGGAAATTCCTGATGCCGGGGTCAGCGATTCTTGTGCTCCAGAGGTGAAAATTTTTTATTTACCCAAATGTCAAAACAGACATCAGAATTGGATTCGGGTTAAATTTCATTTGTAAAAATGATGCTTTATGTAGTTTTTAAAAATTCAGCTGTTCTGGTTTCCTGAGAAAGAAATTCATGATGCCGGGGTCAGGAATTTTTGTGCTCTGGAGCTGAAAATTTTTTCTTAAACCAAATGTAAAAACGGATATCAAAATTGGATTCCGGGTTAAATTTCAATCTTAAAAATCGTGCTTTATGTAGTTTTTAAAAATTGAGCCGTTTTGGTGCCTGGGAAAAGAAATTCCTGATGCCGGGATCAGGGATTTTTGTGCTCCAGAGCTGAAAATTTTTTATTGACTCAAATGTTGGATTGGATTCGAAGTTAAATTTCATGCTTAAAAATAGTGCTTTATGTAGTTTTTAAAAATTGAGCCGTTTTGGTGACTGGGAAAGGAAATTCCTGATGCCGGGGTCAGGGATTTTTGTGCTCCAGAGGTGAAAATTTTTTCTTAAACCAAATGTAAAAACGGATATCAGAATTGGATTCCGGGTTAAATTTCATTTGTAAAAATGGTGCTTTATGTAGTTTTTAAAAATTCAGCTGTATTGGTGTCTAGGAAGGAAATTCCTGATGCCGGGGTCAGGGAATTTTGTGCTCCAGAGGTGAAAATTTTTTATTTACCCAAATGGAATAACGGACATCAGAATTGGATTCCGGGTTAAATTTCATGGTTAAAAATAGTCCTTTATGTAGTTTTTAAATATGGAGCCGTTTTGGTGTCTGGGAAACGAAATTCCTGATGCTGGGGTCAGGGATTTTTGTGCTCCAGAGCTGAAAATTTTTTTTTGACCCAAATGTAAAAACGGACATCAGAATTGGATTCGAAGTTAAATTTCATGCTTAAAAATGGTGCTTTATGTAGTTTTTAAAAATTGAGCTGTTTTGGTGTCTTGGGAAGGAAATTCCTGATGCCGAGGTCAGGGATTTTTGGTGTGTCCAGAGGTGAAATTTGTGTTTTATTGAACCCCAAATGGAAAAACGGACATCAGAATTGGATTCCGGGTTAATTTCATGCTTAAAAATGGGTGCTTTATGTATTTTTAAAAATTGAGACGTTTTGGTGTCCGGGGAAGGACATTCCTGATGCCGGGGTCAGGGATTTTTGTGCTCCGGAGGCGAAAATTTTTTTTTTGACCCAAATGTATAAACGGATGTCAGAATGGGATTCAGGGATAAATTTCATGCTTAAAAAAGGTGCTTTTTGTAGTTTTTAAAAATTGAGCCGTTTTTGGTGTCCAGGGAAGGAAATTCCTGATGCCGGGGTCAGGGATTTTTGTGCTCCAGAGGTGAAAATTTTTTTTTGACCCAAATGTATAAACGGATGTCAATTGATCCGGGTTAAATTTCATTTGTAAAAATGATGCTTTATGTAGTTTTTAAAAATTGAGCCGTTTTGGTGTCTGCGGAAGGAAATTCCTGATGCCGGGGTCAGGGATTTTTGTGCTCCGGAGGTGGAAAATTTTTTTTGACCCAAATGTAAAAATGGACATCAGAATTGGATTCGGGGTTAAATTTCATGCTTAAAAATGGTGCTTTTTCTACTTTTTAAAAATTGAGGCATTTTGGTGTCCGGGAAAGGAAAATCCTGATGCCGGGGTCAGGATTTTTTGTGCTCCAGAGCTGAAAATTTGTTTTATTGACTCAAATGTAAAACGGACATCAGAATTGGGGGATCCGGGTTTAAATTTCATGCTTAAAATGGTTGCTTTATGTAGTTTTTTAAAAAATTGAGCTGTTTTGGTGTCTAGGGAAGGAAATTCCTGATGCCGGGGTCAGGTATTTTGTGCTCCAGAGGTGAAAATTTTTATTTACCCAAATGGAAAAACGGACATCAGAATTGGATTCCGGGTTAAATTTCATTTGTAAAAATGATGCTTTATGTAGTTGTTAAAAATTCAGCTGTATTGGTGTCTAGGGAAGGAAATTCCTGATGCCGGGGTCAGGGATTTTTGTGCTCCAGAGGTGAAAATTTTTTATTTACCCAAATGGAAAAACGGACATCAGAATTGGATTCCTGGTTAAATTTCATGCTTAAAAATAGTCCTTTATGTAGTTTTTAAAAATTGAGCCGTTTTGGTGTCTGGGAAAAGAAATTCCTGATGCCGGGGTCAGGGATTTTTGTGCTCTGGAGCTGAAAATTTTTTCTTAAACCAAATGTAAAAACGGATATCAAAATTGGATTCCGGGTTAAATTTCATTTGTAAAAATGGTGCTTTATGTAATTTTAAAAAATTGAGCTGTTTTGGTGTCTAGGAAAGTAAATTCCTGATGCCGTGGTCAGGGATTTTTGTGCTCCAGAGGTGAAAATTTTTATTGACCCAAATGGAAAAAAGGACATCAGAATTGGATTCCGGG
>NW_024097013.1:0-3407 GCF_016545835.1 Crotalus tigris
AGCACAAAAATCCCTGACCCCGGCATCAGGAATTTCCTTCCCTGGACACCAAAATGGCTCAATTTTTAAAAACTACAAAAAGCACCTTTTTTAAGCATGAAATTTAACCCGAAATCCCATTCTGACGTCCGTTTTCACATTTGGGTCAAAACAAATTTTCACCTCTGGAGCACAAAAATCTTTGACCCCGGCATCAGGAATTTCCTTCCCCGGACACCAAAAAACGGCTCAATTTTTAAAAACTACATAAAGCACTATTTTTAAGCATGAAATTTAACCCGGAATCCAATTCTGATGTCCGTTTTTCCATTTGGGTAAATAAAAAATTTTCACCTCTGGAGCACAAAAATCCCTGACCCCGGCATCAGGAATTTCCTTCCCTAGACACCAATACAGCTGAATTTTTAAAGACTACATAAAGCATCATTTTTACAAATGAAATTTAACCCGGAATCCAATTCTGATGTCCGTATTTCCATTTGGGTAAATAAAAAATTTTCACCTCTGGAGCACAGAAATCCCTGACCCCGGCATCAGGAATTTCCTTCCCTAGACACCAATACACCTGAATTTTTAAAAACTACATAAAGCACCATTTTTACAAAAGAAATTTAACCCGGAATCCAATTCTGATATCCGTTTTTACATTTGGTTTAAGAAAAAATTTTCACCTCTGGAGCACAAAAATCCCTGACCCCGGCATCAGGAATTTCTTTTCCCAGACACCAAAACGGCTCAATATTTAAAAACTACATAAAGCACTATTTTTAAGCATGAAATTTAACTTCGAATCCAATTCTGATGTCCGTTTTTACATTTGGGTCAATAAAAAATTTTCACCTCTGGAGCACAAAAATCCTTGACCCCGGCATCAGGAATTTCCTTCCCTAGACACCAAAACAGCTCAATTTTTCAAAATTACATAAAGCACCATTTTTACAAATGAAATTTATCCCGGAATCCAATTTTGATATCCGTTTTTACATTTGGTTTAAGAAAAAATTTTCACCTCTGGAGCACAAAAATTCCTGACCCCGGCATCATGAATTTCCTTCTCCGGAAACCAAAACAGCTGAATTTTTAAAAACTACATAAAGCACCATTTTTAAGCATGAAATTTAACCCGGAATCCTATTCTGATGTCCGTTTTTCCATTTGTGTCAATAAAAAAATTTCACCTCTGGAACACAAAAATCCCTGACCCCGGCATCAGGAATTTCCTTCCCAAGACACCAAAACAGCTCAATTTTTAAAAACTACATACAGCACCATTTTTAAGCATGAAATTTAACTTCGAATCCAATTCTGATGTCCGATTTTACATTTGGGTCAATAAAAAATTTTCACCTCTGGAGCACAAATATCCCTGACCCCGGCATCAGGAATTTCCTTCCCTAGAAAACAAAACAGGTGAATTTTTAAAAACTACATAAAGCACCATTTTTACAAATGAAATTAGACCCGGAATCCAATTCTGATGTCCGTTTTTCCATTTGCGGTCAATAAAAACTTTTCACCTCTGGAGCACAAACAAATCCCTGATACCTCGGGGCGGCATCAGGAATTTCCTTCCCAAGGACACCAAAACAGCCTCAATTTTTAACAATACATTAACAGCACTATTTTTAAGCACTAAAAATTGAACTTCGAATCCAATTCTGATGTCAGTTTTACATTTGGGTCAATAACAAAATTTTCAGCTCCGGAGGAGCACAAAAATTCCCGACCCCCGGCATCAGGAACTTCCTTATCCACAGACACACCCAAAAGGCTCAATTTTTATAAAACTACATATAATAGCCCATTTATAAGCAGGAAATCCCGTTTAACCCGAAATCCCAATTCCTGATCCTCCGTTTTTACATTTGGTTCAAAAAAAAATTTTCAGCTCTGGAGCACAAAAATCCCTGACCCCGGCATCAGGAATTTCCTTCCCTAGACACCAATACAGCTGAATTTTTAAAAACTACATAAAGCACCATTTTTACAAATGAAATTTAACCCGGAATCCAATTCTGATGTCCGTTTTTCCATTTGGGTCAATAAAAATTTTAAACTCTGGAGCACAAAAATCCCTGACCACGGCATCAGGAATTTACTTTCCTAGACACCAAAACAGCTCAATTTTTTAAAATTACATAAAGCACCATTTTTACAAATGAAATTTAACCCGGAATCCAATTTTGATATCCGTTTTTACATTTGGTTTAAGAAAAAATTTTCAGCTCCAGAGCACAAAAATCCCTGACCCCGGCATCAGGAATTTCTTTTCCCAGACACCAAAACGGCTCAATTTTTAAAAACTACATAAAGCACTATTTTTAAGCATGAAATTTAACCAGGAATCCAATTCTGATGTCCGTTTTTCCATTTTGGGTCAATAAAAAATTTTCAGCTCTGGAGCACAAAAATCCCTGACCCCGGCATCAGGAATTTCCTTCCCTAGACACCAATACAGCTGAATTTTAAAAAACTACATAAAGCACCATTTTTACAAATGAAATTTAACCCGGAATCCAATTCTGATATCCGTTTTTACATTTGGTTTAAGAAAAAATTTTCACCTCTGGAGCACAAAAATCACTGACCCCGGCATCAGGAATTTCCTTTCCCAGTCACCAAAACGGCTCAATTTTTAAAAACTACATAAAGCACTATTTTTAAGCATGAAATTTAACTTCGAATCCAATCAACATTTGAGTCAATAAAAAATTTTCACCTCTGGAGCACAAAAATCCCTGACCCCGGCATCAGGAATTTCCTTCTCCGGACACCAAAACAGCAAAATTTTTAAAAACTACATAAAGCACCACTTTTAAGCATGAAATTTCACTTCGAATCCAATTCTGATGTCCGTTTTTACATTTGAGTCAATAAAAAATTTTCAGCTCCGGAGCACAAAAATCCCTGACCCCAGCATCAGGAATTTCCTTTCCCAGACACCAAAACGGATCAATTTTTAAAAACTACATAAAGCACCATTTTTAAGCATGAAATTTAACTTCGAGTCCAATTCTGATGTCCGATTTTACGTTTGGTCAATAAAAAATTTTTCACCTCTGAGCCAAAAATCCCTTGACCCCGGCATCATGAATTCCTTCCCTTAGACACCATACACTGAATTTTTAAAAAACTACATGGAAAGCATCATTTTACAAATGAAATATTAACGCCGAATCCAATTCTGATTTCCGTTTTTACATTTGTTTTAAGAAAAAATTTTCACCTCTGGAGCACAAAAATCCCTGACCCCGGCATCAGGAATTTCCTTTCCCAGTCACCAAAACGGCTCAATTTTTAAAAACTACATAAAGCACTATTTTTAAGCATGAAATTTAACTTCGAATCCAATCCAACATTTGAGTCAATAAAACATTTTCAGCTCCGGAGCACAAAAAACCCTGACC